>NC_056749.1:453898919-453901419 GCF_019279795.1 Protopterus annectens | reverse complement strand
ATGGCTAACATATGTTCAGACCGGGCATATGTTAGTGGGAGGTCCAATAAACAAACGTCTACCTCCCACCCCCCCACAGCTAGGCCGGTGAGACATACAGATATGCAATAAAGGTAAATACACCACTGCTTCCCAGATGACCGGCAGGAAACTACAAATGGGAGAGATCTACAAGGTCTACACTTTAAACATGGACAGTGATGTACCTTGTAGGACACCAAAAATTTTGTTCTTGTATCCAAGCCCTGTAAGGATTGCTGCAATCAGGATGTAGCTGTACACGGACCAGTAGGTTGTGCAAACCTGATAACACATGGGTTGACACAAAGTACGACATGTGTCCTGACACAGGGAGAGTGGGCAGTGTGTAGGGGTGTGTTTATACCCCACCTGCACACACAGTAAGGATGAGTGCTGTAGAGGAGTGGCAGGTAGGGGAACTATTGGTATGTGATTATGGGCCTAGGCATGCAGGTGCTAGCTGGCAGAGATGTCTTAGGACCGCCACGTGGATGTAAGTAATATTTCGATGTGGGTATAGCAGATGCCCATACCCCCAAAACCTTAAGAGCACACCTACTGGATAGTCTGTAAACCACTGGGGGAACACATAGGGATCATATCATTGAACTGTCCCCGATTACCAGGGACGTCCGTGATTACGAATCAGAATCTAACACAGTCCCAACTAAACCCTCCTAGAACTAGTGATATTATGAGGAAAGGTGGCAGAATACACATAATGAATAATGACAACATGTAAGAGTCATAAACAGCAAGTACCTCAGACAATGTGTATGAATACATATGTGTTCTGGGTCCGTCAATGTGTCAGGTTAATAGCACCAAACTTCTAAATGTGTCCCTGAGGTTGTTATGCAGTGTCCCTGATTCAGTGTTCTTTCGTCCCCATTCGTATGAGAGGTCTGCTAGTGAGAGAAAGCGCATGTTTCGCCGACTACCTTAGAAAGATGATAAAATAATAGGGTTGGGGTAACCACCTGTCCACCTTTGCGAGTGACACTCCCCTTTGGGTAGTTGTGTCCTGCAAAATAAATGTAATTATGACAAATGTCCTGTGATTTAGGGCAAAGATTTCCTATATTGTCTGCAGTAGTTGCATAAAACAATTATTTTGTATCTGAAACACCTAAATGTTATAAGAAATAGTATAAGCAACTATAATGCTACAAGAATAACCTTTTATTTAGGTAAAACAATGAAATACTCTCCTTTCTCCTGGCTGTGGGTATGTGTTGCGCTGCAAAATCTGACGTCTCTACATAAAGGTCCTATAGGGTTGCCACCTTTTCAAATGGCCAAAGTGGGACATGTTCTGTAGAAATGTGAGACTTTCCAAGACAAAACATACCTACAGCCATGCATAGTACAGAATTATACTTATTTGCACAAATAAAAGCTTATTCTAGTAACATTTGAATTGCTTATGCTACTTCACATAACATATAGAAGTTTCATATACAAAGTAACTGCTTTATGCAACTATTAAAGAAACATAGAATATAATATTGTCCTGTAATCAGGACATTTGCTATGTCTTGATTATTTTTGCAGGACACAACTGCCTAAAGAGGGACTGTCCCTCGCAAAGTGGGACAGGTGTTAACTCTAAAGTCCCACCTTGGCCAATTGAAAAGGTGGCAAACCTATAATAGGTATGCGGCAGCATGACTCGGCCGACAGATGTGGCTCCCAAAACTGAATTACTTGTCTGTATTGAAGAGTCTCAATTCCCATGTATCAGCCAGATGGTAGCAGATTGTATGAGGAACACACAAATAATATGATTAATTCACTAGACAGGCCGCTGATTCCGTACAGTCAAACGCCATGCCGTCGCCTAATGGGCAGCCATTCCCGATACTGTAGTCATGTAGTCCAATGTAATAGGCATCACAGGGTAATATTGTGGTCCTCGCTCCCACCCAGGGGTGTGAGTGACAGATGCAAGCACCAATGTTGGTGCATTTGCAAGTGTGAAAGCGAGCAGGTGTAAGCATGTTTAGCTACCAGTATGCAAGTATTGCACTGGTAAAGCAATGTAGAGGCTAACCGAGTGTAAGAAGCTGTAACCAGAGGTCAGCAGTGCTTAACACCTCGCAAACCCATGCACACCCACTTACAACTGCTTTATTGTGCCTTACTCCCTCCTTATCCAATGGCCTTGTTCTGCCCTGCAACCAAATAAATGTCCTCGGCAAGGGTCGGAACCAGGACCCTGCACACACAGTTAATGTGAATTATCAATACGCCATGGCAGATATACAGACAATGGACAGTACCACAAACATATCATACAGCGCAGTCATTCAACAGTATAGGAATATATCCCATCATGTATATGTATATGTGAGTGTTTATATCCAGCATATAGGTACATACATATATAGAGATATATCAGGAACATACCATGTGGCAACAAAGAATTACAAACATATGAAACGGGAAACACCAACGATACCTGTATTACAAATGTAAT
>NC_056749.1:453836374-453882213 GCF_019279795.1 Protopterus annectens | reverse complement strand
ACTGTACATTACACAGTTATTGGCACAATATCCCGCAATGCAAATCATAATTGCACAGTGGGCCAACCTTCAACATGTTATTCTCAGTAATACACCCATACATATGCCTACTGTTACCATATATCAACATATACTATCCCCTGTTATAGCACGTACTTGTTGGACCAGCCCTGCCACTAACACCGGCTGGTGAAGAATATTTGTGTTCAAAGCCCTTATATAGCATCTCTTGTGGTGTATGCAGTGTTTGCCTTGTGACCTACAGCAGTACACACATAAATACTGCAAGCGTTACTATGCTCAACAATACATCACTACAAGATAACTGTTTCCACTATATGGATTGCATGCACTTTAAATATTACTGAACAGGTACTATATACACAGACATACTGAGTGTTCTACATACCTTATTAGTAACCCAAGGTGTCATTGACTGTTAATTCAATCCTTTTCAGTTTGTGTTTCAATCTTCTTTGTAACATTCTGCTGGTATATACAGATGGTTTGAATGTGTGATAAGCCATCTTTTTCTAGTTAAATATTGGTAACATGTGCTATCCTGACCACCAATTGGTGTTCCAAAGTAGTTAATTAGATGCACATCAGCTGTGCAGCTACTCCATTAGCCAATACCATGGCAACAGTGGTTTATAATTAAGTACTCCACTTGGGCATTGTCCATTTGCGTAACTTTCGAGGAAGATGGCCTGGATGTGTTGTTTGTGATGTATTTCAACAGCTATACGGAGACAGACAGAGATATATTAGCTTCATGACTCCAGTGGATTGTGTGTAATGGCTAGAAGATGTTGTTCTACATGTTAGTATAGCTGTTATATTTCAGAACATTGCTGCTTATAAAGGGTTTGTTTGAACCTGATACTTCTGCAGATGTTTCAGTCTGGCAAGGATGTTTGGGCAGCTCAAGGCTGTATGGCTATGCATGAACTTTTATGCGGTTTACAGTGTGCTCACCAGACATCCTTGATTTGGTGTACATGTGTATCATACTGTGCTGTTAATCAGTAATTGGTAACACTTTCCGGTGTACACACAACCCTCTGAAATGCGATTAGTGCAAACAAACCCTGTAACATCAGCAGCTTTTCCATTGTACAACAGCAGCTATTTCACATAGGGCCATGTTAGTTTGTCACTGACAAGGTATGTTAAGGCTTCTGCAGATTTTGTACAGTGAGTGAATAATTTGTGATGTTATTACAGTTTGTATTGTAATTTGTTTGGGTGTGGGGGTGATGTTGGTGGGTGTACATAGATGCAGGTGTGTAGGAACTGCTTTTATACATAATCGATATGTGCATGAGGGTTCCTTCCCTATTTGAACACCTATCCTTTAGTGAACTAATACTATGGTAATTGCAGGCTGATTCATTAAGGCACTGTTAAGTGGTTCCTGTATAGCATGCAGGTGATGTTAGTCCTTGAATCCTTTCTGCAATACATCAGAATGTAATAAAGTGTTGCTACCTGAAAGCTGTGTATTTCTGTCATAGGTATTTGCAGTCATTGGAGTTGTGTTGGTGACTGACCCTCTTTGGTTAGGGTTGCCACCTTTTCATATGGCCATAGTGGGACATTTTCAGGACACACCAGATTTTACAAGCCGACACAAACCCATGGTCAGTACAAGGGATAGAACTTTCCTTTCTTGTCTAAATATAAGCTTATTTTTTGTAGCAGTTTAGTTGCTTATCCTGTTTCTTGAAACATGTAGGTATTTTAGATACAGAAAGAACTATTGTATGCAACTATTACATTACATATAGGACATAATTATGTCCTACAATATCAGGACATTTGCCACATTTAATATATTTGGTCAGGACACAACTGCCCAAAGAGGGACTGTCCCTCGCAAAGTGGGACAGGTGGTAACCCTATCAATGGCTCATGTTCATAGCACATATTTGTAATAGTGTATAGGCATATACTCTCCATATCCTTTGTTCATAAAGGTTGGTCGTGGCAGAATGTGTGATTGCTATGGTCCATGTTATACTCATATATGAACACTTCAACCGCTGTATACGGGATACCTACAGAATCCCAAAACCACACAATTCCGATGCCCACAGAACCGGGCCCAGACTCCCATACCCCCATTACCAACAGCAAAAGTAACTTGAGAAAGTTACACAAACATGGAACACACACACACACACACACACACACACACACACACAGTCACATTGCTACCCCACCACATCCAAAGAAACCATACTACACTATGTATGAGCAGGTGGGCAAGCCCCCCTACACCCCCCATGTGGGTGTCTGCACCCCCCCACAACCCCTCTACTTTAATATTCTACCTCCTAGATCGCACAAACAGACTCACAAAGCAAACCCTCACCCACACATTACAGTTCCCCCAGGAACACACACCACACTCAGAACACACACTTACACACACTATAGCCCTCAGAAACACACATACACACAGTAACCTACCTGAACCACAACACCAGAAGAACTGACTAACTGTCCCTTAACATTGTGATTTTAAACCTCGCACTTCTGATGTTTCGGTACTGTGGTCATTCAGACTTTAAGCCTCGTGATTACGAGCGTCGGTATGTCAAGCAGTCGGTATGTGGTAGGTATCCCATTTATATTTACCTCCATGGTTATGTAGATGTTGTTAACCTATCTATATATCTACATATATATGAATATCCCCATATATCGACATATATCTCTCTGTCTCCCTCTCTCTCTCATATATTTATATATATAGATATATATATATATATATATATATATATATATATATATATATATATATATATATATATATATATATATATAAATATATATATATATATATATATATATGTGTTGATTTATATATATATTATACATATATATATAGCATACACCTTTCATTGGGTACATGCCGGTTTGTCCTATTTCCACACATTCCTACCTTTTCTGTTTTATCCTGTCAGTATACACAACTGCCATTGGTACATCTCAGGTAGCTTAGTGGTATGTTATTGTGCAGATTGTGTACATGGTTGCATGTTCTAATCCTGGCAGTGGTAATTTTACCTCTCAGAGCAGGCACTAGTAGTGCAAGGGTGATTAACGCACATTTCAACGGTTGTGTATTCCACTTGTTTATTATTCTGTAGAATACTACCTATATATGCAAGCTGTGGTTAAGGTATACTATGTAACATGTAAATCATCTGAGAAGATTACTGTCATGGATACTCCCCATTATTTGGAACTACATCCCTGATTACATTATACAAAACTCCTCACTAACACTCCAGGGAATCCTTGCAGAGTGGGTGGGGAACAGTGGATACACCCCAGGGATTCCGCAATTGGCTCTGCTCCACAGAGGGACAGTTATTTAATCAATGGGGTGGCAAAAGCAGACACTTTTTGGCTATGCTTATGAGTGGCCTTGGGCAGTTAGGCATGTACCTACCTCTGTATCTATGAACCTACACATGCAGTATAGACACATGCTGATAGCTTAATTTACTGTTATGGTATTGACTTACCTTGTGCCAATGGCAGTTGTGTGTACAATAATTGAGGGCTACCTATGTAAGATGCACACAGTAGACCACCTATACATGACAATTTACAGGTGGTTGAGTGTGTGTGTGCCATCCATGTTTGCTGTGTGTGCAGGTGGAGAAGGGTGTCAGTCCATAGGTGCCTACACTGTCAGTGTGTGTGCTATATGTTCCTTCTTTGCCAAGGCATGGGCATACTGGGCACGCCTCCATCTGCCTACTGGATCTGGCACAGGGTGTTCGTGGTCTGAGTCCCTCTGTGCCTGTGGGGCCTTTGGCAATGGTGGTGGGCTGTGAGGGCCTTCACCATTCTGTCCCTGCTGCAGCTGTTTCTGCAGGATCATATCGTGTAGCAAGGCACATACTATGAAGATGTGGGCACACATGCCTGGAGAGTACTGCAAGGTTCCACCAGATATGTCCAAGCAATGGAACTGTAATTTCCGCATCCCAAACACGAGCTCTATGATGATTCTGGTTTCTGCGAGTGCTTCATTATGGCATTTTTGCATGGCTGTTTGTGCATATCTGATGGGAGTCATCATCCACGGTTCCAGTGCCAGCATCCCCCACCAGGTGGCCATATGGGATGTCCCCCCTGGCAAATACCTGCTACAGCTGTGAGGCATGCCAGATGTGGGAGTCATAATAGCTTCCAGGGCTGCCAGCAGACACATCCATGATAATGCCCTGGGCATTGCACATGACCTGGCAGTTGATGGAGGGATATCCCTTGTGGTTTATGTAGTGCCTACCCTGCTCAGTGGGTGGTGTCTTGATGTGTATGTGTGTGCAGTCTATTGCACCCAGTATCTCCATGTAGTCTGTGACATGGTGGAAGAGATGCATATTGCTGACCAACTCTTTCTGCATTCGGGGGAAGTATATGTGCATATTGGCATGTGGTAACATGGCAACAAGGAACTGGTGGAGTAGCCTGGATGCTGATGCCTGTGAGATCCCCATGATATCCCCAGTTGGCCTATTGAAGGTACCCGTGGCTAGTATTCTCAAGCTTACACATACCTTCGTGTCCACTGGGATGGGTTTCCCTCTGTTACTTCTGGTGCTGAGGTGTGGCTGGCACAGCTTAACAAGTTGCTGTATGGTGCCCCTGTCCACCCTGTAATGTTCTGCTATCTCCAGATCATGTAGCCCCTGGTAGGTTACCCTGGGTCTGAACACTCTTCTCCTCCTCCAGTGCCTAAGATGGTTGTCAGCATCATCCTCCACACCACCGTGAGACTCCACTACATGCTGGTAAAGCAAAGCTATGGCAGCCCCTAACATGTACATATTAAATGTTAATATTAAATAATGTACATATTAAATGTTCCCCGTCTGTATACACCAGTGGTGCAGAGTGTCAGAAAATACACAAGTGTGTGTTGGGCTTTCACACCTTATACTATTGTGCAATGGATGATGCTGGTGTAATTGGGTATGTATGTGCAATTCCAGCTGCGGGGTATCTTAATTATGGGTTTAACAGCAGGTACTGCTATTGTGGGGCCTTTGGTGTTGACTTATGCTTGGCTTCCATGATTCATCTATTGCCCTTTACTTCACTTTTCAACCTGATTCCCCTCCCATTGTCAGGCATGCATCCAACTGCCTGCTTTCTTGTTTTGTACTTTCACAACCCAGGGTTGTGTTGAGAAATGTGTTATGTAGCTGATCTACTGCAAGTTTGCTTTGTTCTGCTGTGACAGTTCTCTTTTCTTTGCTGTACAGCACCTCCCCTTTCCTGTTCTGCAGGTAGCTGCTAGCAGCCTTGTTAGCTGTTGTCAATGGCCCACTGTGAGTTTCTAAGTGTTAATTACTCATTTGTACTCCAATTACCATGCTGCAGCGTTTCTTTATTGTCTTCCTGTATCCTTCCTATTTCAGCTGTGGTGCGCGCCATGCACAGCTGTTTACCAGATTTTGAGCTTGTTTTCATCCATGTTCACATGCACTTTCAGTTACCTTGTGTGCTCTCAGCTATGCAAAGCTAGGGCAACTTCCACACCCCTATCCTGCGGCTTTGCTTAGCAACAGGCAACCCAGATTAGCAATGCTCCAATGTGCTTACAGCTATGGTGGTGCATCCCTCTCTTGATGTCATGTTTAGCTCCAGGCCACTCCTCGGTGTTGTACTGCTACACCATGTAGTACATCCTTACGCCAGCGGGCAGTTTGCGATTCAGTATTACTTGACTCATTTGCATGGCATTGACTACTAATTCCTAGTTACCGTGCAGAACACTGTCACAGACCCATAGCAACCCTTGCACCATGGTTGTGGTGTAGCATGCATGCCATTGACTATTATGGGGTATTCATGAATTGTGTTACATTGCAGTTTTATGACATCTAAATATATTTTCATTGTGATCCCATTTGCCCACTGAAGCACTGCGGTTTTACTTTGCATTAGTGTGGCCATGACATTAAATGTTATTTTTTTATGTGTTGTGCATGTTTTATTATGACATTGGCTATATATTTAGCCATTGGCATATATTAACATTATAATGAATAAGTTTGGTCCACTTTCATGGCTCCAATTTTATGTTTGAAAAAATGTAAACCGTTTTTGTTTGGTTTACATTTCTTCATGCTTACACTATGCCTGCACCACTTCATGAATTGCTACATACCTTAATTTTCAATCTACACTGCTGCGCATGGGGTAATTAGCATACATGCACCGGGAGCTGCGCAGCTCTGGTGTATGCTGGTAGTGCACGTGGAAACAGCTTGCACCTGAATCGCTCAGTGGCCATATTTGGCGCTAGATCACTGACACTACTCTGGCGTCTGGCGCAAGCTTCATAAATCCCAGGGAATGTATTATTGCTAATGTTGACATTAAAATTTGGTCTGAAGTTTTAATTCAATACTACATTTTTTTGATAAGATACACAAAAATATATTTACTTCATGGGAAGCTAAAACTTTCATTTGTTGGTAGCAATTTATTAAAGATCACTAAGCTACAGAAATTTAACATCTTGTGAAATATTTTGATTTAGCAGCACAAGACTAGTTACTTTACAAAGTTACTAATTCCCAAGATCTCTGCAAAATACTTAATTCCATTTTTAAAGAAAGCCCCAAATTAAAAGTTATATTTTTAAATTCCTTACTATATACAATGATTTCAATCTAACCGACAATTAATTGTGCAGATCATCAATTTAGTTATCAGATATTAACAAGGATGACAAACTTGATGTCAGAGAGAGAGAACTGACTAGAATTTTGGAAAATGAAATTATATAGCTTATAAGTGTCACTTGGGATTTGAAGGAAAACAAACCAAGTTTAATAAGGTATTTAAGGATGAAGTTTAGAGACAGAGTTCCACAAAGATAACTTTTAAAAAAGTAGCCTGGAGCCATTTCTCAGATGTGACTATCTTCAATGCATGTCAAGTGAGATTTGGAGAGAATGGTCTTTCGCAGAGCATTATAGTTAAAATAGGAGGGGTTAGTAACCCAGGATAGTTTTGGGTACTGAGCTCTTTAACACTTAAGGGCTTTAGTGCTACTGTTGACAAGAATGTTAAGATGGAGCTCCTCAGTTTACTGAGATATGTTGTCTACACATTTGATCAACTTTGTCAGTTTAGGAAATACAGATTATTTACAGCATCACGTTTGAAAATGTAATAGCCTCTGTGACAGCTTTAATCTTTAAGAAAATGTCCATTTTATGCATTTTGAATTTATTACATACCAATGATGTGTAATGCATTTCATCAGTGTTTTCATACATTAAGACAAGTAGCAGAATTCTTTTCTTTCATTTTACATGTGTAAAAAGAATCTAAACCCTGCCATAACAGGAAAGACTAACAAATATTTCACTGAACAGTAAGACTTAAAATGGTTTGTGTTTTTCTGTTATTTTTTCCATACTTAAAAACCATCAAGCCTTCCCCCCTGTGAAACAGAACCCATTCAGTCCTCAGCTCCAGGGATTTCACCTAGAACTGGGGTAAGATCTGTCTAGCTGGGCCATCCCTGAGGCAGCCATGACAGTACTTTCTGTTCTTGCCAGGATTTAAACAGTAAGTTTATTTGAATGGCCTCACCCACCACACTGGAATGGGAAAGTGAATGATCTGGATTTCTACATAGCCTTGTGATGCCTTCTCTAGTTGGGTGCACTGGCACAGATCTACTATGAAGGTTACAACTAATTAATGGCTTAGATAACCTACTACCTACCCAAAGGCAATGCATTTACTTCCTAGCCCATCCTCTACGTGAGCTTGTTTAGCAAATTATTGTTTCTGCTTTGACCTTCTCCCAGGATGGACAGCATGCTTATTCTCCACTGCCAGTGCTGTGAAGTATCCAAGCTACTAAACAAATGCAGGTCATATGTGCTGTTTTAAGGGCTATATCCTTCTGGTTTAATAGTGTTGGGAAGCAAGACTTAAAGTGTACTGATATAATCTAGTTAGAGTTAGCAAATGAAATCTTCATTAATGTCTACAAAGGTGGTCTCATTTAGCAAAATAAATGTTGCAAATCAAACTCCCTACACTCCAAGGAAAAGCAAGCAGTAAGTGAAAGGTTGGCTGGCTTCTCCTTTCATGTAAGCCTTGCTCTGACTTCTAAGGTCTGCGGCTTTACTTACTTCTGGTAGTGACCATAGCATTTCATTCAGTCTTACTTAGAATGCGGTGTAGCATGAGATGAGAATGACCCTTCCCCCTCCAGTAAAACCACAGTTACCCACAATCATTTCTCATCTCCTTGTTCTGCCTTGCTTCCTGTCTTATGGGTCATGATACAAACTTTACTATAACAGAGATATCAGTCGATACCCAGGTTGCAGGACAGAAAGCCACAATGTTACTTTATCACAAACAGAGAAGTTCCAGAAAATAAGAACTACATGGGCAAGTAATAACATATCTTATAAGTTAAATTATAAAGCTTTTTTATCTTAGGCATTTCTATTAACTGTTACTTAAATTCCATTTACTGAAGATGAATGGGAAAAATCCTGAAACTCAGTGCAGCCACTCAAACATTTGATGGCAGGCTTTCTGACTGCTGAAATCAGAAAAGGATAAGGCAATTACATCTGGAGAAGGAATCTTTCTGGCTATCAAAATTCCCAGCCTAACCCTATAAACAGGCTGACTGCACTTCATATATGTGACACTTAATCCAGCATTCTTAATGCAGACTAGATTATGGTTGCACAATTTGTAGAGATTGTCTCAGATTCTGGAAAAAATAGTTTTGACTGATTTACTGACAATTCCTTTTAAATGGTCACTGCAAACTAAGCTTACAAGTTTGTATTTTTATCCCCAAATAGCATTTAATGAAATAAAGACACTTTTACAGTATGGATGGATAAGTCCTGTCTGAAGACATGTGTGTATATATATATATATATATATATATATATATATATATATATATATATATATATATATATATGCACTTACACACACACACACACACACACTCACATAGACACAAACTCTTATTCTGTCTCTCTTTCTCCAAATATAGCCACATGTCCACAAAAAAAAAAATGTTATCTGCTTTTACTGTATTTGTGTTTCTTCCTACTTTATTTTGCTTTTGCGTCATCTTAAAAGTACTCAGTTGCATTTATTACTGCATGGTGTAACTCATTCTAAGCCTTTTAGTTTAAGCACTTGGGCTTCAGACCAGTTGTTTTACATTAAGAAGGTGTGTGGTCTGCACTGTAGTGGCAGGACAGGTAGCTTACATCCTTCTAAGTTGGGAACTGCTGATTGAGGGCTGAGTGTCTGTTATTCTAAAAGTGTATTAATTCTGGTTTAAGCACTTGGGCTTAAGGCCAGTTATTTTACATTAAGAGGGTTCATGGTCTGCACTCTTATGGGAGGAGAGGCTGGACTCTGCCATTCTGAGCTGGGAATTTCTGGTTAAAGGCTTATAGTGCCTGCATATTTGAACTGCTTCTTACTGAAATTGGCACAACTTGTTTGCTGTAGCATAGACTAGATCTAGGCCTGCTGAATCTAGCTTTGTTTGTATAACTTGAGCACTAATCCAGGCATTCTTTAAAGTATTCAGTTGTATTTATTACTGCTTGGTAGTAACTTGATTAAAGTGTAGCTATCATTCTAAGTCTTTTGGATTGAGCACTTGGGCTTCAGACCAGTTGTTTTACATTAGGAAGGTTTGTGGCCTGCACTGTGGTGGCAGAACAGGTAGCTTACATCCTTCTAAGTTGGGAACTGCTGATTGAGGGCTCAGTGTCTGTTATTCTAAAAGTGTATTAATTCTGGTTTAAGCACTTGGGCTTCAGGCCAGTTGTTTTACATTAAGAGGGTTCATGGTCTGCACTCTTGTGGGAGGAGAGGCTGGACTCTGCCCTTCTGAGCTGGGAATTTCTGGTTAAAGGCTTATAGTGCCTGCATATTTGAACTGCTTCTTACTGAAATTGGCACACCTTGTTTGCTGTAGCATAGACTAGATCTAGGCCTGCTGAATCTAGCTTTCTATAACTTGAGCACTAATCCAGGTATTCTTTAAAGTATTCAGTTGTATTTATTACTGCTTGGTAGTAACTTGATTAAAGTGTAGCTATCATTCTAAGTCTTTTGGATTAAGCACTTGGGCTTCAGACCAGTTGTTTTACATTAAAAAGGTTTGTGGTCTGCACTGTGGTGGCAGAACAAGTTGTTCTACATTAAGAGGGTTCGTAGTCGCACTCTTTGTGGGAGATTGGTACACCTTGTTTGTTGTAGCATAGACTATATAGAGCACTAATCCAAGCATTTTTTTAGTATATTCAATTATTTTTATTGCTTGGTAGTAACTTTGATTAAAGTGTAGCTATAATTCTAAGTTTCAGACCAGTTGTTTTACATTAGGAAGGTTTGTGGCCTGCACTGTGGTGGCAGGAAAGGTAGCTTACATCCTTCTAAGTTGGGAATTGCTGATTGAGGGCTCAGTGTCTGCTATTCTAAAAGTGAATTAGTTCTGGTTTAAGCACTTGGACTTCAGGCCAGCTATTTTACATTAAGAAGGTTCGTGGTCTTCACTCTTGTGGGAGGAGAGGCTGGACTCTGCCCTTCTGAGCTGGGAATTTCTGGTTAAAGGCTTATAGTGCCTGCATATTTGAACTGTTTCTTACTGAAATTGGTACACCTTCTTTGCTGTAGCATAGACTAGATCCAGACCTGCTGAATCTAGCTTTGTTTGTATGCTTGTTGTTTGTTTGCTTATTTCCTGATAGGCTAATTCCACCTAAAACTTAGCTTTTCAGTGCTTCTGTGGATCCCTAGTGACATCTGCATTGCTTACTGTACTTATTTCCTTGTTTCACTTGAATGAAAGTTACTGTTTGTCGTTTTTGCATTTAAGTTACCTGTAGCCCATTGCATTTAAGTTACCTGGCACTTGCTCACTAAAGCAATTATATAAGTCAGCACTAAAAAATTAAAAGCACTACACCCTCACAAACTCCCTTTGAGTACTTTGTTCCCCATTGGCCTTTTTTTTCAATTATAAAGGAATTCCCAATACTATTCTAGCATGTCCAAAGGTCAGTTGTCAATCTCCTCTCCGGTCCAGCTGGTGAATCTGGGAATCTTGAGGCAATGTTACAACTGCCTCATATACACAGACAACCCTCTCCTCCTCCCAACAAATTCCAACACATAGCCAAACTGGAGGCTAAGCTCTCTCAACTCAGTACTGGGGTAACCAGTCAGGAGGAAAAGGAAACCACACTCACTACAATTCCAGTCTCACATAGACCTACCACAACTGCAAACCAAACACATAAACACACAAAAACATACTTGGAGGCTCTAAATAAAAATCTGCCTAAGCAGCAGAGACCTCCAAAGCAGACACCCAAGCAACTGCACACCCAAAACAAAACACATGCAACACATAGCTCACAAAGCCAGTGTGCCGAACAGTCACAGCCCTTAAGGCTAAACAACACACCTGATACACTTTGTAATAGGTGACTCTATCATCAGGCACACTGACATCCTGCTCACCAGGCTGAACAAGGAGAAGGTCATGGTGAGCTGCCTGTCGGGCGCTAGGATCTGCCACATAACACAAGCACTCAGGTCACTCCAAGGCAAGTACAAATATGACTCAGTCATTGTCCATGCTGGTGTGAATGACCTGAGACGTACCTCCCTGGACTACATGAAAAGAGACATAGAGGAGCTCTCTGAGCATGTAGCCCAGGCCGGTATGACCCTGACCTTGAGTAGCATCTTACCCTCACCAAGAATGATGCCACAATATGAAGACAAGATGATCAATTTCAACAATTGGCCTAAGTATTGGTGTCATTCCAAGGGGATCCAATGCCTGTCAGCCTGGGATGACATGCTCAACAAGCCACGATGCTTTGCTAGGGATGGCTTGCACCTATCACCCCTGGGCTTTCGGATATTGGCAAAGGCTCTTGCTACCCCCATAGTGCCTTTTTTAGTCAAGGCTCAAAAGACAAACCCACCTCCATAGGTATCACAAGGGATAAGAGACTAAGAGTAGTGCTACTCAATGCCAGAAGTCTAAACCTCAAGATGCATGCACTCGAGACTCTCCTTAGCATGGAGAACATAGACATCTGTGCAGTAACAGAAACCTGGTTTAAGGCTCCTGAGAGCACCACAGCACTACCAGGTTATACCTCATACCATGCTTTTCGGCCCCAAAACTTAGACTGAACCACAAAAGGAGGGGGAGTATCAATATTCGTCAAAGATACCCACACCTCCAGGTTGGTGGCACAGCACGAAGCATCAGAGACTATCCATGTGCAACTAACAGTGGGTAAAACTGCCTTCCAGTTTATAGCCTGATACAGACCACCCTCCCAAACCCAGGAACTCCACCTGGCCTTCCTGAGAACACTGGAAAATATGAAGGTCTCTCCAAACACCATTATATTGGGTGACTTCAACTACCCAAACATAGACTGGGAGCATTACTCTAGCTCCAACACCCTATCCCAAAGGTTCCTAGAATTTATAAACTCAAATGCTATGGAACAACTTGTTACCACTCCCACAAGAGGGTAAAACATACTGGACCTGATCATCACCAACATGGGGACTCTATGCTCCAGACCAGAAGTGTATCCCTCACTGGTAAGATCAGACCTTAAACTAATTTCACTGGATATTCACATCCCAACCCCACCCTTTGCCCAGTAAACCACAGTGAAAAACTTCTCTAAAGCAAATTTCACACTCGTCAAAACCGAGCTGGAATCCTTCAAAGCCGCCGGGCCTATGGAAAATACGGCCCAGACTGCAGAATCCTTTATAAATGCATTCTATGAACTCCTTCAGTAATGCATGGATCATGCAATATCAAATAAAACTAAGACCCAATCCTCCAAAGGCAGACGTCCTGTCTGGTGGACCCCAGCCATAAAAAACTATACAATAGAAGGAGGAAGCTACTACATGATAGAGCAAAAAAACCAAAAAGGGAAGGCATCTCTGATTAGTATTAGCAAAAAACTACGGGAACTCATAAAATCGTCTAAGGCCAGCTTCGAGAGACAAATTGCACAGGACACTAAGGATAATCACAAGGCTTTCTTTAGTTATGTTAGGAACCTGGGTGGGAATTCCCAGATATGCTCAGATTTAGTCCAAAATGACAAAAAAATACACCGAACCCACAGACATTGCCAACATCCTAGCTGACAGGTTCAGCGCAAACTTCTCCCCCACTCCCCACCAAAAGGGCAAATATCTATCCCAGCAGAGTGCTGCCCCCCTTGACATCTCAGATGCTCAGGTAAGAGCCGCCCTCTCCAAAGCAAAAAACACAGCATCAATGGGACCAAATGGTGTCCCAGGCTGCATCCTACATGAACTCCAAGAAGAGCTAAACCCAAACATAAAACTACTGTTCAATCTCAGCCTTACTACAGGATATGTACCCAAAGAGTGGCATACAGCAATGGTTGTCCCCCTCCACAAAGGTTGTGCCTCAATGGATCCTGGAAACTATTGCCCCATAAGCCTGACTAGCTTGGTCTGCAAAGCTATGGGAAGGATCATCATGGACCTTATAAATAAAGATATTGGGGGCATACAGACACTGGATCCTACCCAGTTCGGCTTTGTTAAGGGCAGATCCTGCCTCTTAAACCTGGTCAATTTCTTTGAAACAGTCACCAAGGCCATTGATGAGGGGATGGTGGTCCACACAGCCTACCTGGACCTCGCAAAAGCCTTCGATACTATACCCCACTCGGGCATTATAGATAAGCTCACCAGCTTAAATATAAACCCCTATGTCACTAGATGGGTTGCAAACTGGCTCAAGGACAGAACCCACATGGTTAGAATTGCTGGAGCCATGTCAGACTCCAAACCAGTTACAAGTGGCATCCCACAAGGCTCAGTCCTGGGACCTCTCTTGTTTGGTATATATTTCGCAGAGGTACAGGCCAACATGGAAGGACTGTGGCTGATCAAGTTCACAGATGACTGCAAACTGGGCGCCATAATTGACTCTCCAGCCAACACAAACATCCTCCAAAAGGGCCTCATAGAAACAGACAACTGGTGCCAGAGCCATGGCCTCAAGCTAAATGCCAAAAAGTGTATAGTCATCCCCTTTGGCAAAAACAAAGTGCCCACAAATTACCACATAAGTGGTAATCCATTAAGTATGGAAGAAGTAATTAGGGACCTGGGGACCCAAGTTGATAGCAATCTCTCATTTGACAACCACGTGGCCAAAGTGGTTAGAAAAACATTTTATATAGCCCACCTAATCATGAAGGGATTCACATCTAGATCAGGGGAGGACATTGTGCCTCTTTACTCATCCCTCATCAGGGCCATAATTGAGTACAATGCCCTTTTGGGATGTACCTTACCAGACATCTGCAGCAACTGGAAAGACCCCAAAAGTACCTCATCAAGGGGATCAAAGGGCTCAAACAGATGCCATATGCTGCCCAGTTAAAGAAACTCCAGCTCTACTCAGTGGCATACTGCCTGCTCAGAGGCGATCTGTGCCTGGCGTATAAAGCCATGTCCAACCCGGAATTAATGGACATGCTGCACCTCAGAAAATCCAAATCCCATCGAGCTACGTGATCGAGAGACTTGAACCTCAGCACTGAAATAAATAGGACATGCTGGAGGGACAGATTCATAACCCAGAGGCTCCCTTCACTCTGGAATAAAATCCCAGTCCAGGTTAGGCAGAGTCCCTCATTGACTCTCTTCAAGAGGAATCTTGATGAGTGGATGGGGGATCGTAGGTTTACCCCGGGTATCACTTCTGTGTCACTGCTAGACAGAGGCACAGTATACTAACCTCGAAAAAGGGCATAGTAAAATTAAGTTAAAATGGGTGGCGAAAGCTAGACTTATAAATGCCCTAGGGCAGATAGCCTAGTATGAACCTATGAACTGAAAGTGCTATATCTCAGAGGAAGGAATAATATTGAAAAGCAGTTGGATAATTAGGTTGTAGTGAATGCCATAGACACAGATCATCTGCATTATAATTTTCAAGTGAAGTACATTATTTGCCTAACTAATCAATTAATTAATAAACTATTCCCTTTATTAAAAATATAGCCAACAGATAAATGGAATCACAATTCCTACATCTACAGACAAGTATGTCGACTATCCAACCAGAAATCAGGGGAAAATACCCGACAATGAAACATATGTAAACACTTGTCAGTCACCTAAAGAAACTGTACTTCCTAGAGACTCTTCACAGGCAAGTGTATACAGTAAACCAGAAAAAAAATTGCCTGCTACATCTTTTTAGCATGCACCGTAAATGTGTACATAAGAACATGGTTAAAGATCAGTTTACGTGAATATCCAAGCTAAATAATAATTATGACCATTTGAAACATGCATTTCAGGACCTGTGCAGTAATTTTATAAGTAGAGGTTATTCAGTGCATGATGTTCATAAGACAATGAATCACATGTGTTGCACTAGGAAAAGCAAAGCTAAACCTTATTTTTGTTTTATGGATGACTCAAATGGCATTCTTGTTCATACATCTGATATATAACATAATGCTATCATGGTTTCTTTAACCTGTTGTAGCGAAATTCACCTGGTTTGTGAAGTGGTTAATAAGAACTGGCCCATTCTGATGGCTGATGATGCCTTAAAGTAGACTGTGGGTGTTGACCCCAAATTGTGCTTTAGAAATAAGAAAATCATTGAAAATACAACTCTGTTACACATAGTGCCAGACTTGTCCAGTGATGATAGAACATGTTGACACCTTTTTCTGTAGATCTTGTATTGCATGTAAATATATCAGCACCTCCTCATACTTTATTCACACTGACTCAGGAGTTCATTGCACACAGAGGCTTTATACAGATTGCAGAAGTACAGATTTAGTGTATCTGGCTTCTTGTACTGTGTGCTTGTGTTTTTATGTAGGGAATGTATCCTTGAGCATGTGTATAACATATTTACGAATAAGACCACCAATGCATTAGACAGGCATGTTGATTTATGTGGCGACACACACACTTTTAAGTTCTTAGTTGTTCAGCTCATGACTGATGATTTGAAAGGAGAGGGTTTTGTTAACAGATTGGAGTACACAGAAATGAGACAGATTATCAGGCTGCAAGCAGATAAAAGGTCCAGATTAAATGATGTTGTACCTTAAAACTGGCATTCAAATCATGTGATCTATTTCACTAATAGTTTTATTGGAAATTGCTGGGACTTAGTGATTTTAATTAGTATAAATATGTTATCGTTTTTATGGTCAGATGCAGTGCCAGTTGGCATGAAAGCACTTACCAAATTCAACAAAAGATTTTACTTTTTCCTTGAGCAGTGTTGTTTAGTCCATCTGTTCATTGCAAATTTATTGTCGTTCATTGGACTTGCCTTCATCCATGTTGCTGATCTTTTTTCACTTCCCAATCACACCTCCTAATAACTTGCACCTTGGGTAGATACCCTTGCACCTCATCTAGTTTGGATATGCTAATAATTGGTCTCAGATGTTTGACATAAGGCAAATACTCAAATAGCATTGCTGCCATATGAAAAATCTTTAAGGATTGTGCTACTTCATGTTTGGCTTGGTGACACAGCACTCTTTTCAGTGCAGACATAGATGGGATGACATGACATATAGCTTAGTACAGATGGAAAGGGGTGTACTGTATGTATGTGTGTGTGTGTCTGTGTGTGTGTGTGTGTGTGTGTGTGTGTGTGTGTGTGTGTGTGTGTGTGTGTGTGTGCGTATGTATTTGTACATTGATTAGTGATGTGTCATATTATTGTAATGTTATGTCTATGAGCGAGTCTTTAGAAACATTTTATGAACATATTTGTAAATCTAAAACAAATTTTACATCTAGGGATACTAGTAAGTTAGGCATTCCCCTTTATTTTTACTAGTGAACAGCATTTAATTTGGAACAACATACACATTTTGATGAAACAAGAACTGGCATGGTAAAAGAGCCTTAAACCAGCAGATGAATTATTTAGGGGGGCATAGGGAGAATAGAAAAAATAATACTAAAAGGTCCTTAATACTGCTGTTTTCAGGGCCCTAACAGAACATCACTGAAATAATGTAAAATTCCACTGTTGTTGTTGAATATAGGACTACTATTGTTTATGACCTTACATAATTAAAGGCAGATAATGAAAAGGTGTAATACACAGAGAGTAGTTGAAAAAGATTATAATTAATAGCAAATAAACGTCCTACTTCAAAGTGCTGTCTTTGATTAAATCAAAAAATATCTTTGAAGTAGGAAATACAATTAGTAGAACCTAATAAAATGATATTTTAAAGACATACAGTAGCATATGCATTCAAGATATATGAGGAAAAAATAATAAAAAATATTTCATCTCACATAACCAACACAAATCAAAAATGTGATCAAATCCCATTGAAAAATCTAACAAATATTACAGAAAAATCAATGAAATATATAAGTAGTGAATTCATAATCCGCATTTTGCCATTCACTTTAAAAGATATAAATAAAATGTATATTTAAATTTCATGCCCCAAATCTCCAAACTGCCTTAAAAGCAAATGAAATGTGTGTGTGTGTGTGTGTGTGTGTGTGTGTGTGTCTATATATATATATATATATATATATATATATATATATATATATATATATATATAGATATATATATATATATATATATCTATTATATATCTATGGGTCCACCTGAAAACACCGAATGCTGACAACGCCGACAAGGAGATAACCGACACTGGAAGATCGACAACAGAGATGACCGACGATTGTATTGTATGCACTGATTTATATTGCTGTGACACCTATGTTTGTCTTTAATGTTTTTCCATTTGCATAAATCATTGGTAGATTATTGGAATGAAGATTATGTGTTAGAAAAAGCAAACTCAATTTTTATTAGTTATTTTGAAATATCTAATTGATGCACAAAAATGTTTCATCAGTGATGTCATCTATGAGAGAACATGGGATGTATTTGTTTTATCTAAAAGAAATATCAGTATGTCAGTAATGTTCAAGCAAAAAACCACAAGCAGTTACCAGAGTTTGAGTCCACAGAGGAAAAAATAAGCTAAGATAAAAACACAAAAGCTCTCAAAGATGACTAAAGATTCCAGTATATACTCTGTTTATTGCACAAAATCACATAAGCGCTTTCACAGTTGCCTGCTTCATCAGATGTGATATAACTCTAAAATAACAGTCTTTAAATACTGACATCAATTAATTCAACTAAATCACATAACACACCACCTTAAAGGTAACACACATTAGTCAAACAAAATGTTCAAAACCAGTAAAAGCAATATGTTACAGCTTCAGTAATATACAAATTACTTAAACAAAGGTCTGGCTTTCAGCATAGGTTGTATGGGAACCTTATCATTAAGTCCCTGAACATGGACTTAATGATAAGATTCCCATACAACCTATGCTGAAAGCCATGTGATTTAGTTGAATTAATTGATGTCAGTATTTAAAGACTGTTATTTTAGAGTTATATCACATCTGATGAAGCAGGCAACTGTGAACGCGCTTATGTGATTTTGTGCAATAAATAAATACTGGAATCTTTGGTCACCTAATATGACAATAATATTTTTACAAGTTGCGAGCATTGAATTTGCATGTAAAAATTTGGTTCATTTTTTGTCTGTTTGGAATAAGTATTTTAGGGGAATGAATTAGGTGTACCCTCAGCCAGATATTTGTGTCCATGAATGCCTCTCTGGGAATGGTAGGGCAAAGAGATGACATGTTAGTTTGATGGAACTAGAGGAATAGTTAGTCAGAGGGGCAGAGGCTGTAGCAGGTTAGAGAGAGTAAAACATGAATCTGTCATTTGGCAGAATATGATTTAAGCACTGGAGGGAGAGAGAGATAGAGAAGGATGGGAGACCTAAGGGAAGGAATATACGGTGTTCAATTTCTCGGTGCGGGCACTAGTGAAGCCTGTCTCACCCATCCTTGCTAAATCTTTTCTGTAGTGGGGCATTTGAGTCAATAAGGCTCCACTGAGGAAGTTGTCCTTTTCCCATTTCTTTCCTGGTCACTGAGGAAGTTGTCCTTTTCCCATTTCTTTCCTGGTCACTGATGAAGTTGCCCTTTTTCCCATTTCTTTTCTGGTTGGAGGAGAAAACAGGAGTGAGAAGTGTTATAAATCATTGCATGAAAGTAGTACTGCTTCTTGAGTGAGCAGAATTGGTGGACTACTAAGTGTGGCCTTTAATTACATTTGCAGATGAACAGTAATGCATGCAACTGTCTTTGGTATAGCTGCATTTGCAAATATGCATTGTTGAATGTTCCTGTCAGCTATTTATTAGCTGAAGTATGAAATGTTAATATGAAGTATCTTTTTTCTAAGGTTCGTAGTCCGTGTGTTATATAATGTTATTGACAATAAAGCTGTTTGCACTGCAGTTTGGTGTAGTTTTTTTGTACTGGCATGGTCCATGGAGAAAAAGTCACAACTCTGAAGAGCAGAAATTAAATGTTTTCCGTGAAGCCCTTCAAAAAGATACATTTTTGAATTAGTAGCAAGATATTATCAGATCTCAAATATGACCTCTAATATCATCCTTTCATTACCATTACATAGGAAATGGAAATTCTGGATATCAATTTTTTCTTCAAAAATTATGTGACCAATTTTTAGAATAATGATTTGGTGACTTATCTGAGAACAAAGATCACAAGTCTCTTTAAAATGGAGGATGAGACAAAGATATTGTACATGTTATTGCAACTTATAGCTAAAGATTATTTTTTTAGATAGAAAAAGGAGAATAATATGGTAAGGAATAAATGTAATAAGGGTGAATATCACCATTATAAGAAATATCATCTGGCAACCAGTGATAAAACTTGTAAGGATATTTATTTTGTCTCTACATATAATGTAAAAAGTGGAGACATAAAGGATGTAGTGGAACATTTTTGGAAATGTTTAGTGAAAGACAAGGTGTTGATGCACATTTTGCCACAAAAACCTTTATTCTCCTATAAAAGGGGAAGAAATTTGAAAGATATGGTGGCACATGGTAAATTTGTAATGCCAAAATTTTGTTTACCAAGACCACTAAGTGAATTTGGTACAAGATGTTGCAGTAGATGCAGTGTTTGTAGGAATATAGTTAGAACATTTAATTATATTAACAACATTAGGTTCACAGTAAGAGATAGTTTTACCTGTACAAGTAAGGGAGTTGTGTATGCTTTACACTGTCCCTGTGGATTATATTATATAGGTGAAACTAATAGAGAGTTTCGTATTAGGTTAGGTGAGCACATTAGAGACATAAGACATAAAAGGGAAAATAAATTTATTGCCACACATTTTAGTGTTTATCATAATAGTGATGCTTCATTTTTAACAGGAACAGTTTTAGAAAGTGTGAAATGTCTTTGTAATGATGAAAATGCTTTGAAATATAACTTACAATATAAGGAAAGTATTTTTATTTTGAAATACAATACAATGACACCCTGTGGACTGAATAATGAAATAAACTGGAGGTGTCTGCTTTAAAACTTTTTTGAACATAATTGTTTAATTAATTGTTTAATTAATTATGAGTATATATATATATATATATATATATATATATATATATATATATATATATATATATATATATATCCATTCTTTCAGTGAGAATGTATACTCTTGAAAGGTGGTTACACCGAGGTGCTGGAGAATAAAGAGTTTGCTTTTGGATTTGACTTTGGTTCCTGTTTTTCGATTCCTGACTTCTGAAGATTTTGCTGTTTTGGTATTGTTTTGGATCAGAGTTGTTTCTATCTGAAGGTGTGTGGAGTGGAGTTTGTGTAAAGATTATTTTTTTTGTCTGTGTCTTTAATGGTCCCAAATCCTCTGTTACTTAAAACTAGGATATTTACTAGAATATTTTTTATAAGAATACTTATCTTCTAATAGCTGTTCTATCTTGCTTTAACCAATTCCAATGAGCAGGAGTTTTGCATTCCCAAATACCAAGCACCTTCATGTCTCTTTGCTTTCATTGAAATTCTTACATTCTCTTTAGCCTGTCTTTCAGACTATATACAGCAAACAATCCTATTTCATGTCAAATAAGGAAAAAATATCTTATAAACAGTATTGTGTCTAGTTGTTTACATATATGGCCCAATGTATCACACAGAATAAAGACTATGCTACTCTTCCTTTCCAGAGACAGATTGTTAGAAGAGCATACACATTTCTAAGTTCAAATGCACACCATCTTGAAAAAATATACCTATATATATATATATATATATATATATATATATATATATATATATATACACACACACACACACACACACACACACACACACACACACACACACATATATATATATATATATATATATATATATATATATATATATATATATACAATAAAACAATACAATATATTCCAATGATAATGGGTAATTAACAAAGGGAGGACATGAAGTATTTTTGTACATTTTTTATCCCAGTGCCAGTGCTGTCACATGATCAATATCAACACAAGTCCTCCAGTTTAGCCATCTTTGTGTTCCAGCTACTTTGTAATAGTTAATTGATATTTTTCTGGCACTTCAGAGTTGTGTACTGGTAATTGTTGTTTGACTAATTTTATATCATTGCTGGCTGACTTCAGATTTGTGCACTGTTATTTTTGCTTCACTGTATAGTTTTTCAGATCTCTGCTAAAGGTGTTGGTTTTCCCATACCCACCTGTGTTGTTGTTTAAATTTGGAGGTTTTTGCAGTTGCTCGCCCCCCTGTAGATTTGATCTGGGACACTCCCCCCAGTCCCATCTCTTTACCTCATTCTACCTAATAGACTCCTTCTGCATTGTTTTTAGTCATTTTTAATTTAATTGCATTTTTTAAACTGTTTGGTCTAACATTGCTACATACTCAAGTGTGCTAGCTTGCACTGCATTTGAATTGTTTTGACTGCTGTCTTAGCTACTTTTCTGTATGTGTGTATATATATATATATATATATATATATATATATATATATAAAAAACCTTTCCTGTAACTAGTGTAGTCCAGATTCAGATTTGCTGTTTCCAGGACTGCATGTAAGCTTCTGAACCCCCCCCCCCACCAAGCTTTCTGTGTTGGAGGGAAGCCTTCTAGCTTATCAGTGGGAGTGGTAAGCACTAGGTAACCTATCTACCACATAAGGAGTGGTTCAGGCCCAGAAATTGTAGTTATTGGCCATTTGGGCAGTTTTTCCATCTCTCTCAACTATCTGATTTAAAAGTCCTCATTTGCACTTGTTTCCCTCCTGTTCTGTAACTAGTTTAGTCCAGATACAGATTCTTACTTTTAGCACTTGAATTTGCTTATTCGTCATCAGCACTTGTTCAGAACTTGTAAGCAATAAATAACCTATTAATTACTACAGCACTCAACCTTCCTCATTACCTAGAGGAAAACAGCTTTGGTACTTACTTTCCTCACTTGCTTAGAGAAAAACAGCTCTTGTACTCACTTTCCTCACTTATCTAGAGGAAAATATATTTTTTTTTATTCAGGCATGTCCAAGGGTCAGCTCCCAGTGTTCTCTCCTCTCTATCTGATGAATCTGGGCATCTTAGGGCAATGTAGAAATTGCCTCATGTACACAGACAACCCTCTCCTCCTACCACCAAACACTACAACCTGTGAGAGATGCACTTATCTAGCCAAACTGGAGGTAAAGCTCTCTCCAATCAAGACTGAACTTGACAGTCAAGAGGAAAAGGTAAACACTTGCACCACACCACACTCATCACATAGTCTCACTAAATCTACACCACCAAAATCCACACATAGAAATACAAAAACATTCGCGGAGGCTCTCAATAATAATCTGCTCAAGCAACAGAGACCTCCAAAGCAGAAATGCAAGCAACCTCCACCCCCACAACACAACACAAATGACACATACCCCACAGACTCAGTGTGCCACTCAACCACAGCCAATAAGGCAAAACAACGTACCCAACACACTAGTCATAGGCGACTCTATAGTCATGCACACTGATGTCCCACTCACCAGGCTAAACAAGGAGAAGGTTACCAGGATCCACCACATAACCCATGCACTCAGGTCATTCCATAACAAGTACAAATATGACTCTGTCATTGTCCATGTTGGTGTGAACGACCTGAGATGTACCTCCCTGGACTACATGAAAAGAGACATGGAAGGGCTTTCCGATCTTGTAGCCCAGGCAGGTATGACCCTAGCCCTGAGTAGCATTCTGCCATCACCCAGAATGATCCCGCAGTACAAGGACAAAATGATTGACTTCAACAATTGACTAAGCTTCTGGTGCCATTCTAAAGGGATCCAGTATCTGTCTGCCTGGGATGACATGGTCAACAGACCATGATGCTTTGCCAGAGATGGCCTGCACCTGTCACCCCTAGGATTCTGGATACTGACTAAGGTTCTTGCTGCCCCTATAGTGCTTTTTTTAGGCAAGGTTCAAATGACAAATTCATCACCGTAACAGGAACAGGCAAACAAAAACTGAGGGTGATGCTACTCAATGCCAGACGTCTAAATCTCAAAATGCACTCACTCGAGGCACTCCTTAAAATGGAGAACACTGATAATCTGTGCAGTGACTGAGACCTGGTTCAAGGCTCCAGAGAGCACCCTTGCACTACCACGCTATAACTCATACCACACTTTTCGGCCATGTAACCTGGACCGGAACACTAAAGGCGGATGTGTATCCATATTCCTTAAGGATATCCACACCTCCAAGCTAGTTGCTCAGCATAATGCAGCTGAGGTTATCCAAGTGCAACTAACTCTGGGCAAAACTGCAATCCAAATTGTAGCTTGCTACAGATCACCCACCATGTCCCAGGATTCCCACTCCTCTTTTCTTAATGTACTGGAAAATATTAGGGTTCAACCAAACACCCTAATAATGGGCGATTTCAACTACCCCACCATTAACTGGGAAAACTACTCATGTACCAACTCCTTTGCTCAACGCTTTCTGGAATTCATAAACTCCAATGCCCTGGATCAAATTATCCACATCCCCACCAGGGGCAACGATATCCTAGATCTAGTCATTACCAATATGAGTGACCGGTGTTCCACACCTGAAGTCAATGCCTCATTGGTCTGATCCAACCATAAGCTAATTAACCTAGATATCTATATCCTGCTTCCACCCGCCCCATTAAGGAAACCATAATAAAAAATTTCTCCAAAGCCAACTTCATGCTTCTTAAGACAGAAGTGGTGAACTTCATGACACCCATGCAGATGGACAATACAGTTACGACTACTGAATCCTACACAATTGCACTTTATAAGCACTTACATGAGTGCATGGATCGTGCTATCCCAAACAGAACCAGGACGCTATCCTCCAAAAAAAGGAAGCCAATATGGTGGTCCCCTGCCATAAACAAACTGTAAAACAGAAGGAAGAAACTCTTGCAAAAGAGAGTAAAATCCCACGAGTGGATGAGCTCCCTGGTCAGCCTCAGTAAGAAGCTGCGATCCCTGATAAAATCTTCCAAAGCTAGTTATGAAAACAAAATTGCCATTGATTCTAAAGACAACCACAAAGCATTCTATAGCTATGTCAAGAATCTGATTGGCAACACTCAGATCTGCTCTGAGTTACAGCACAATGGCACTAAATATACAGACCCAACTGATATTGCCAACATCCTGGCAGATAGGTTCAGCACTAACTTTACTCCCCTCTTACCCCCTAAAGAGCCCATTTCTATACAGGAAGAATGCAAAGTTCCTGTAATCACGGCTGCACAGGTAAAAACCACACTCTCCAAAGCCAAGAACACAGCATCCGTTGGACCAGACAACATCCCAGGCTGCGTTCTACATGAACTACAGAATGAACTGGCACCCCACCTAAGTACCATTTTCAATCATAGCCTCACCTCAGGCTTTGTGCCTGCTGAATGACGCACAGCAACAGTTATCCCACTCCACAAGGGGGGAGCCACCATGGACCCCGGGAACTACTGCCCCATTAGCCTGATAAGCCTGGTCTGCAAGGCCATTGAACGTATCATCATGGAAATTATAAACAAAGACATTGGTAATCTCCAAACTCTGGATCCCACCCAGTTTGGGTTTGTAAAAGGCAGATCATGTCTCCTTAACCTGACAGACTTCTTTGAAGCAGTCACCAAAGCCGTAGACAAGGGTAAGGTGGTTTACACAGCCTATCTAGATCTTTCCAAGGCTTTTGACACCATCCCCCACTCTGGAATTATAGATAAACTCACTAAACTAGGTATAAATCCCTGTGTCACAAGATGGGTTGCCAACTGGCTCACTGACAGAACCCACACTGTGAAAGTAGCAGACTCTAAATCCGACTTCAGACCAGTGACAAGTGGAGTACCACAGGGTTCAGTCCTGAGACTTCTCTTGTTTGGTATCTACTTCTCTGAAGTACAGGGTAACACAGAAGGTCTTTGGCTAATGAAGTTCACAGATGACTGCAAACTAGGAGCCATAATCGAAACTCCTAACGATGTGGACATCCTACAAAAGGGCCTCACTGAGACAGATGCCTGGTGTCAAAGCCATGGCCTCAAGCTCAATGCCAAAAAGTGCACTGTCATCCCCTTTGGTAAAAACTTTGTACCCATGAACTACAACATAGGTGGTAGTATACTTAACACTGAAAGTGTGATAAGAGACCTTGAGACACAGGTGGACAGTAGTCTCTCCTTTGATAATCACATCACCACAGTAGTCAGGAAATCATTCTACATGGCACACCTCATCACAAAGGATTTCTCATCCAGAAAAAAAGAGGTAATTGTTCCCCTCTACTCATCACTCATTAGACCCATTATACAGTACAATGCCCCTTTTAGTATGTACCTCACAAGACATCTCCAACAACTGGAAAGGCCGCAGAAATACCTCACAAAGAGGATTACCGGCCTCAAACAGATGCCCTATGCTGACCGTCTCAAAAAACTCCAGCTTTACTCCATCGCATATCGCCTACTCAGAGGTGATCTCTGCCTAACATACAAAGGTATGTCAAACCCAGAGCTGTTGGACATGCTCCACTTAAAGAAATCCCAATCCTTCTGAGCTACACGCTCTAGGGACCTAAACCTTGTCACCACATTAAACAGAACATGCCGGAGGGATAGATTCCTGTCCCAGAGACTTCCCATACTCTGGAATAAACTACCTATCTATAGCAAACAAAGCTCATTAGCACTCTTCAAGAAAAATCTTGATGATTGGATGGGAAATAGGAAATTCACCCCGGGGATAACCTCTGTGGCTCTGCTCAACAGTGGCACAGGAAAATAATTTTCTTGGGTGGCAATAGGCCCCAGGGCCAATAGCCTAGTACCTACCTATGAACCTATGAATCTATGATAGGGCTCTTAAATCTCACACCTATTATGCCACTGCATATTTACCCAATCTAGTCATGCATTCTGCAGATTGGACAGCCCACTTTCCCTAAGTAAAAGCTATCCTAAAATCCCTTAAGCAAGGTGGGATTAGGGTAAATGCCAATAAAAGCAAAATTGGCAAGATGGAAGTAAGGAACCTGGGGTATGTAAAAGAAGGGGGGTGAAGTAAGGAACCTGCGGTATGTAACAGAAGGGGGTGAAGTAACGAACGTGTGGTATGTAACAGAAGGGGGTAAAGTAAGGAACCTGTTTATATGTTACAGAAGGAGGTGAAGCAAGGAGCCTGAGGTACGTAACAGAAGGGGGTGAGGGCTATATAATATGGATGGGGATTATTAACCAAAGAAGGAGAAACTAGAGACAGTGTGGTTCTGGCCAGTAACACAGACTAAAAAAAAATCTGTTAGGTCTTTTATGGGCTTTGCTGGATATTATAGAAAAAAAAAATATGTCAGAGTCTACAATAGCATGATGTTTCACCATTATGACTTATGGTGTGATTCCCACAATGAATAAATGTACTATATAGGCAGAGGATGCTTTTCAACTACTAAATGCCATCTTGTCCTTAGAAACCCTGCTGGAATTCCATGATTCCACTAAGCACTTCAGGGAGTACATGGATACATGCAAAGATCTTCTTGGCACAGTTTAGTTCTAAAGGTTGGAGAGAGAAGTATCCTGTTTGTTACTTAGGTAGAAAGTTGACAAGAACAGAAGTGCTACAAAATGGGCACTTAGACCCTTAAAGTACTATGTGCAAGGTAGGCAGTCTACCATGTCACTGATCATGTGCCTTACAGTGGCTCTACCAGCAAAGGAATACATGTAAGTCTGTTGATGGGCTTTATCCCTATAGCCTATCAAGTTTAGGGTACAACACTAACCTGGTGTCAACCAGCATAGCATGGATGATCAGTCCAGGATGCAGGGATATTCCCAAATGCCTGAAATGTGTGGTTTCAAGTTGGAGGTAGGGGTCAAATGAAACATAGTATGGTTGTTTTCGTCAATAATGTAAAGGAATTTATGTTTTATGTGTTTTATTAACATGATTTGCATCTACTGTGTGCAAAGCACATATGTTATCAGTTGATTATGTACAGAGCAGATACCCCTATAAAGGGAACATAACATATTGCTAGCCATTAAACATAGGTGTCAGTGAAAGAAGTATAACCCAAGACATAAGTTAGACAAGAAGCAGAGGAGTCTGAAACTATTAGAAAGGGCAGTGGAGGCCCAGGACAATGGCTCTGGAAAACAGTCTGGTTATTTTTTAAGGCTGGAACATTTAAACAGAGAACTAGTGGTAGGGGCTCTACGTTTCAGCCATGAAAAAGATATGCTTACCAAGGCATTTTATCAGAAGAGAGAACTGGCACCCATTGCCTGGAAGTAGACCAGAAGCAGAGCAGGATCAAGGTCATATGGGGCCCTAGGCAAGAGACCAGATTGGAGCCCCCCAGTCACATGATTTCACAACATTGTCGTACCCCCCATAAAATGTCTTAAATTAAATAAAATTAAATTAATGAATTAATTGAAAGTCTCAAAGATGAATTTGGCTCTTGCAGAGAAATCTTGTTCACTTGTTTCTGCTTCATCACAGAATAGTTTTAGTTTCCTTGTTTGTCTTCCTTTAGCTGCATAGGCATGGTTTGTAGTCAGCATTTCTTTGGCTTCCCTTTCATATCAAATCAAATGAATCTCTCATGTTTTTGTACATATTCAAGTAGCGAGCTGTAATGTCTATGGCCCATGGATGTTCTTCTTTCACTTTTTATCCTTTTTAAAAGAAGAGAAGGACCTCTCCCCACTGGCATCAGCAACAGCCATACACAGGAATATACGGAGCACAGTTTCAGCATTGGGGAATGCTTCCTCTATGTCATGGTTAAAGACATACCATTTCATTGTTTTATTGATACTACATAAACTGTTGTAAAAATGTAACAAGACCTTTTTACTCCACAGGTCCCATCTGAAAACTGGTCTGTCCCAGCAAGTTTACCCCAATTAGGAAAAGTTAATTAAAAAAATAAATAAATTAATACCACCTTACTACTCTCTGGTATGCAACATGAAAATTGATACCCCTCACAACCTCGATACTACTGTGTTTTCTAATGCAACAAGTACTACATGAAAGGAATCAGCCCACATGTCCCATACAGACTATACTTGTGTGATATCACTTGAATATTATCCTCTTTGCAGTTGTCAAGAGTATCCTAACCATACCTAGAAAGAAACTGAAATTCAGTGAAATACAAGCTCTTCATTCAAGTTCGAAGATTTTATATTCTTTATCACAGCATTTAAAAGACTTTCCAGATACCTCCTGCATTTATCGTATTGCACACAATAATTTTCCTGAGTCTCACATTAATGCAAGGCACAATACTTCCCTTTCTTATGTGAATTTCTAATCCACTGTAAGTATTCTAAACTAATTAATGATTTTGCCTATAAACTTCAGTTGTCCTAAACAATTTATATAATATGTGGCAACTCGTGTAGTCTGTGAATGTGAAAACTAGATTTCCAGTATGTTTTCCTGAGCTGTACATTTTGTGCACACTGATTACATGATCCTATAATATAGTGTCCTGTATAACTCTAACTCTGTATGCTGATAATCAGGAACATATTTGTAGCCTGTGATTTTATAAATGATCTGACATGCTGTGTGATGGTGTCCTATGGCTTAACTGTCTGAAGTCTGGTTTACAGCTGAAACTGGTTTTCACAAATCAGTAGCGAAGCACATTATTAGCTACTACACTGACCGAGGCAATAACATATCTGTTATGTAAGACTTTGATCAATTTTAACTAATATAGAAATAAACAGACTTTAAAATACTTTTGACAATCAGAATAGTGGCTCAAGGTGTGTCTAAGTATTGCATTTCCATTTTCCTATGTTATAGGTTGTCTTGTCTTGGATTAGTACTAAGGTTTAAAGTCCACGCAAATTAGTCCACTCATGTTATTATTAAATTCAATGTACCTGCTCGTTCCTTTCCTTCATTTCATAGCATCTATCCATCTCTGACTGTAGCACCCTTGTATTATTGTACTGCTTTGCCAATAACATAACAGTATTCACTAGCCCATCTACGTGAAATATGCAAGTTAAATACATTCACCTCAGTGTTTGATCTTGGTTGCATATTTAAATAAATTAATTAAAGAAAACAAATATTTTATTTTGAAATTTCATAATTTATAATTTAATTGTGACTATCAATATTTTAAATGAAAGCAAAGGAGTCAAACGGATATTTGATATCCCAGAATTTAATTTCTAAGGAGATTCTCAGAAGCATAATGCTTTTAGAATATGAATTACTTTTTAAATAAATGAAACCATAAGCTGCATCAGTTTGCAATGCTAGAGACATTTTAAAGTTTCATACAATTGTAATCTTTCAATCTGCAACCACTTTGGTAATAAGCAAGCCATTAATACTGAGACTATTACACTTAGTTACTTAGTCTGAGGAAGCAGTAAGATGCACCTCAGGCACAGTATGTAGGTCCATCTGGTGAAGCAAAATGTGGTGCTGACTATGAGCAGCACAAGGAAATGAAAGCGGTCCAGTCTTATGGGCAATGGTGTCCCATAGCAGGTCTACTTTAAATAACCGAACCGACACGCAGAAGACCGAGACGAAACGACCGAAAAGCAAGTTGATCGAAAAGGTGATTTGCCGACAGCCGAAAGACCGACAAGGGCAATGTGTGAGCGCGACTTGGTAGGTGTGTGATAGTGACGGATTGAGGAGGGTTCAGGTAAGTGTGCGATATTGAGGGATTTTGGGTTAGGGTGTGGGAAAGGTGAGTGTGCGGTAGTGTCGGAGTTAGGGTTCGGGTAAGGTAAGTGTGTGATAGTGACGGACTGTAGTTTAGGGACGGGTTAAGTGAGTTAGGTTTAGAGTGCGGGTAGGGTGAGTGTGCGATAGTGATGGGCTTTATGTTTTAGGGTGGGTTAAGTGAGTTAGGGTTAGGGTGCCGGTAGGTTAAGTGTGCAATAGTGACAGTCTTTAGGTTTAGGGGTGGGTTAAGTGAGTTAGGTTTAGGGTGCGGGTAGGGTAAGTGTGCGGTAGTGTCGGACCTTAAGGTTAGGGTTTGGGTTAAGGTTAGTGGATATGTCATTGTGTGTAATGTGTAGTTTACGTTGTTTGTGTCGATGTAATGGTGTTTGGTTTTGTGAGTTGTCGGTGTTGTGTGTTTTCGGTTATGTGGGGTCGGTGTTTTGTGTGTCGGTGAAGTGTCGGTTCGGTTATTTAAAGTAGACCCCCCATAGCGCAGTCAGTTAAATATAAATAAATAAATAAAATGGTATGTTTATTATGCAAGTGGGACTATGATCTCATAAGACACTTAAAATAGGCCCAGAACAATATTTTCAATTGAGAAACATACCTGTACAACCTCATCATGTTTCAGGTCAAATTGTTGTGCCACAAAGAGTACTTTCCTGTGCTTAAGCTGCCTTCTATTTCTTGCCACATCAACATCAGAATAACAGTGTTACTGATACTATGACTGCTCCATTTCTGACAACAGTGTTACTGATCCTAAGTCTGCTCTATTTCTGATAACAGTGCTAATGATACTAAGACTGCTCCATTTCTGATAACAGTGCTAATGATACTAAGACTGCTCCATGTCTCATAACAGTGGCAATGATACTAAGACTGCTCCATGTCTGATAACAGTGTTAATGATAATAAGACTGCTCCATGTCTTATAACAGTGTTAATGATACTAAGACTGCTCCATGTCTCATAACAGTGGCAATGATACTAAGACTGCTCCATGTCTGGTAACAGTGTTAATGATAATAAGACTGCTCCATGTCTGGTAACAGTGTTAATGATACTAAGACTGCTCCATGTCTGATAACAGTGCTAATGATACTAAGACTGCTACATGTCTGATAACAGTGCCAATGATACCAAGACTGATCCATTTCTGATAACAGTGCTAATGACACTAAGACTGCTCCATGTCTGATAGCAGTGCCAATGATACTAAGACTGCTCCATGTCTGATAACAGTGTTAATGATAATAAGACTGCTCCATGTCTGGTAACAGTGTTAATGATACTAAGACTGCTCCATTTCTGATAACAGTATTAATGATAATAAGACTGCTCCATGTCTGGTAACAGTGTTAATGATACTAAGACTGCTCCATGTCTTATAACAGTGTTAATGATAATAAGACTGCTCCATATCTGATAACAGTGTTAATGATAATAAGACTGCTCCATGTCTGGTAACAGTATTAATGATACTAAGACTATTCCATGTCTGGTAACAGTGTTAATGATACTAAGACTGCTCCATGTCTGGTAACAGTGCCAATGATACTAAGACTGCTCCATGTCTGATAACAGTGCCAATGATACCAAGACTGATCCATGTCTGATAACAGTGCTAATGATACTAAGACTGCTCCATGTCTGATAACAGTGTTAATGATAATAAGACTGCTCCATGTCTGGTTACAGTATTAATGATACTAAGACTGCTCCATGTCTGGTAACAGTGTTAATGATAATAAGACTGCTCCATGTCTGGTAACAGTATTAATGATACTAAGACTGCTCCATGTCTTGTAACAGTGTTAATGATAATAAGACTGCTCCATGTCTGGTAACAGTATTAATGATACTAAGACTGCTCCATGTCTGGTAACAGTATTAATGATACTAAGACTGCTCCATCTCTGATAACAGTGTTAATGATACTAAGACTGCTCCATGTCTGGTAACAGTGTTAATGATACTAAGACTGCTCCATGTCTGGTAACAGTGCCAATGATACTAAGACTGCTCCATGTCTGATAACAGTGCTAATACTAAGACTGCTCCATGCCTGATAACAGTGCTAATGATACTAAGACTGCTCCATGTCTGGTAACAGTGTTAATGATAATAAGACTGCTCCATGTCTGATAACAGTGCCAATGATACTAAGACAGCTCCATGTCTGGTAACAGTGTTAATGGTACTAAGACTGCTCCATGTCTGGTAACAGTGCCAATGATACTAAGACTGCTCCATGTCTGATAACAGTGCTAATTATACTAAGACTGCTCCATGTCTGATAACAGTGCTAATTATACTAAGACTGCTCAATGCCTGATAACAGTGCTAATGATACTAAGACTGCTCCATGTCTTATAACAGTGTTAATGATAATAAGACTGCTCCATGTCTGGTAACAGTGTTAATGATAATAAGACTGCTCCATGTCTGATAACAGTGCCAATGATACTAAGACTGCTCCATGTCTGGTAACAGTGTTAATGGTACTAAGACTGCTCCATGTCTGGTAACAGTACCAATGATACTAAGACAGCTCCATGTCTTATAGCAGTGCCAATGATACTAAGACTGCTCCATGTCTGATAACAGTGTTAATGATAATAAGACTGCTCCATGTCTGGTAACAGTGTTAATGATACTAAGACGGCTCCTTGTCTGATAACAGTGCCAATGATACTAAGACTACTCCATGTCTGATAACAGTGTTAATGATAATAAGACTGCTCCATGTCTTATAACAGTGTTAATGATAATAAGACTGCTCCATGTCTGGTAACAGTGTTAATGATACTAAGACTGCTCCATGTCTGGTAACAGTGCTAATGATACTAAGACTGCTCCATGTCTGATAACAGTGCTAATGACACTAAGACTGCTCCATGTCTGATAGCAGTGCCAATGATACTAAGACTACTCCATGTCTTATAACAGTGTTAATGATAATAAGACTGTTCCATGTCTGGTAACAGTGTTAATGATACTAAGACTGCTCCATGTCTGGTAACAGTGCCAATGATACTAAGACTGCTCCATGTCTGGTAACAGTGCCAATGATACTAAGACTGCTCCATGTCTGATAACAGTGCCAATGATACCAAGACTGCTCCATGTCTGATAACAGTGCTAATGATACTAAGACTGCTCCATGTCTGGTAACAGTATTAATGATACTAAGACTGCTCCATGTCTGGTAACAGTGTTAATGATAATAAGACTGCTCCATGTCTGGTAACAGTATTAATGATACTAAGACTGCTCCATGTCTGGTAACAGTATTAATGATACTAAGACTGCTCCATGTCTGGTAACAGTATTAATGATACTAAGACTGCTCCATGTCTGGTAATATTGTTAATGATACTAAGACTGCTCCATGCCTGATAACAGTGCTAATGATACTAAGACTGCTCCATGTCTGATAACAGTGCCAATGATACCAAGACTGCTCCATTTCTGATAACAGTGCTAATGACACTAAGACTGCTCCATGTCTGATAACAGTGCCAGTGATACTAAGACTGCTCCATGTCTTATAGCAGTGCCAATGATACTAAGACTGCTCCATGTCTGATAACAGTGTAATGATAATAAGACTGCTCCATGTCTGGTAACAGTGTTAATGATACTAAGACTGCTCCATTTCTGATAACAGTGTTAATGATACTAAGACTGCTCCATGTCTGGTAACAGTGTTACTGATACTAAGACTGCTCCATGTCTGACAACAGTGTTAATGATAATAAGACTGCTCCATGTCTGGTAACAGTGTTAATGATACTAAGACTGCTCCATGTCTGGTAACAGTGCCAATGATACTAAGACTGCTCCATGTCTGATAACAGTGCTAATGATACTAAGACTGCTCCATGTCTGATAACAATGCCAATGATACTAAGACTGCTCCATGTCTGGTAACAGTGTTAATGGTACTAAGACTGCTCCATGTCTGGTAACAGTGCCAATGATACTAAGACTGCTCCATGTGTTATAGCAGTGCCAATGATACTAAGACTGCTCCATGTCTGATAACAGTTTTAATGATAATAAGACTGCTCCATGTCTGATAACAGTGCTAATGACACTAAGACTGCACCATGTCTGATAGCAGTGCCAATGATACTAAGACTACTCCATGTCTTATAACAGTGTTAATGATAATAAGACTGCTCCATGTCTGGTAACAGTGTTAATGATACTAAGACTGCTCCATGTCTGATAACAGTGCTAATGATACTAAGACTGCTCCATGTCTGATAACAGTGTTAATGATAATAAGACTGCTCCATTTCTGATAACAGTGCTAATGATACTAAGACTGCTCCATGTCTGATAACAGTGCTAATGATACTAAGACTGCTCCATGTCATATAACAGTGCTAATGATACTAAGACTGCTTAATTTCTGATAACAGTGCTAATGATACTAAGACTGCTCCACTTCTGATAGTGCTAATGATAATAAGACTTTTCCATGTCCGATAACAGTGCTAATGATACTAAGACTGCTCTATGTCTGATAACACTGCCAATGATACCAAGACTGCTCCATTTCTGATAACAGTGCTAATGATACTAAGACTGCTCCATGTCTGATAACAGTGCTAATGATACTAAGACTGCTCCATGTCTTATAACAGTGCTAATGATACTAAGACTGCTTCATTTCTAATAACAGTGCTAATGATACTAAGACTATTCCATTTCTGATAACAGTGCTAATGATACTAAGACTGCTCCATTTCTGATTACCATTTTAACAGTTCACACAATGTGATGATTTCAGATGGCCAACATGATCAAAAGATGTAGTCACATATCTCTCAATTGTCCAGATTGTCGCAGAATGTCCAGATCTTGTCCTCATATTTTTGGTCTGTTCCTCATAAAATTGTGGTTTTCTGGCAAATTACTGAGGACTGAAGTTACTAAGTAATGAAATACATTTGAGTTTCAAACTTCATATCTTTCAGAAAATGCATGTTAACAAAAATCTCATTATTTTAGCAACTTTCTAAGTTTGTAAGAGCAATATTTAAAATCCTCGTGTTTTTGTCCTGCTATTATTCTATGCTTATTTCAGATTTCTTGCACTAAGATGTTGAGAGGTATGGTATGGTAGTCATTCAGGACACAGCTGCTTATTATATCCTAATGCTAAAGTTGTGAATGCTGGTGTCACCCTAAACATACACCAAACTTTATTCTCTGCTTTTAGTGGAGCAGACCATTCCAACATAAAAGTGGCCTCTGGACAACAATCCAGAGCACTAGAAGGACCGATGGCATTTACTTTCACAGTCCAACTACCCACACCTCTTACTTTTAATCTTTTTTTTTAATAGACATACATACATAAACATTACCTGCTTTCTCCGTAAACATCAATGAGCACCATACTGATGTATGATACAATTTATACCAATACACAGTCAGTAATAATATTTAACATACCACCATGCTGGATGGATGCTGTGTGTGCATCTTTCGGCTTTTCCCAGTTAGTGGTCGCCACAGTGGAACTCCGGTGCGCTAATGATTGGCAGTAGAGTTTTACATGCTGGCTTGCTGGGCCTAACACACAACCTTCATCGAAGGAATGCCCATTCATGCATGTCGCCACACAGAAGATGCTCTAACTGAGAATCAAACAGGCAATGTCTAACTGTGAGGCGACAACGCTACCGCAGCACCACCACTGCAGCTTACCATGCTGGATGGATAAATGGATGCTACAACACTAAATTTTATTTCTATTTCTTTTTCTTTGTCAATTTAACAGTGATGAGTTGATGAATACACAGACCAGGCAACAGATGCAGATCTCCAGTGGGGAAAAAAAGAGCAGTAACACGTAATGTTTTTTTTAACGGACAATGGCTAAACCTGCCTGCGTAACTTGCCACTGACTGAACCCTGAGCAGTCTCAACTATTAAGTCCATCAGGCCTGGGGAGAGGCAGACCAATGCACCCACTTAGTGGTGCTTTGTATACCCGAAGTAAAAATCCCTGCACACATTGGAAGAAGCCAAGCCAAGTAGCACATTGCACACCACAGTGTGAACCACTGGATCATAATCCAATTGTAAAAGAAACTGAAATACATAGGTTCATATGTCCATAGGATGATACTAGGCTATTGGCCTGGAGGCCCTTATAAGCCTAGCCAATAATTTTGCCCATGTTCCATCAAAGTCAGCACCTGTTTCCCCTTTCCAGCAGGTACACATGTGGGATCCCAGGGGTGTATTTTCTGTTTCCCATCCAGTTCTCCAGGTTCCTCTTAAAGAGGGCTAGAGAGGTACTTTGCTTGACATGAACAGGGAGTCTATTCCACAGATGGAGGACTCTTTGGGACACAAATCTATCCCGCCAACAAGTTCTAGTAATGTCACAGATTAGGTTAAGGCCTTGCATGCGGGATGTGTGAGTGGAGTTTGTCTAACGGATATGCAGCAACTCTATCAAGGCTGGGTCTGAAATGGCCTTGTATGCCAGTAGGATAGGTGTTTGAGACCCTGGATTTTCCTGGTCACAAACCCCTGTGGTCTCTCCAACTGCTGCATGTGTTTGGTAAGGTAGATGCCAGAGGGGTCATTGTACTCGATAATGGGAATGATAAAGGAGGTGTACAGGGATGTTATGACCTCCTTGTTCCTGGATGAAATACCCTTTTTTATGAGGTGGGCCAGGTAGAAAGCCCTCCATGCAATGGTGGCAATGTGGTGGTCAAAAGTCAGGTTGTTATCAACCTGGGTGCCCAAGTTCCTCACGACTGATTGCATGCTTAGTACATTGTTATTAATGATAATTCCATCACTAAAACATCTACTAACCCACTACTCTTCCAATCGTCCTCTTCGATCTTCTAATCAACCTCTGCTAAGTATCACCACAGCCAACAATACTGCCGGCAAAGCCCTATACTCCTACAAAATAGCCAAATACTGGAACACTCTCCCCTCTAGCATAACCACTACATCCACAAACTCCCACTTCAAATCACTACTCAAAGCATATCTTAGAAAAACCTGGGTCTGCAAATGTATCACATAACTACCCACCTCTTATCCACTGTCACTCCTCTCCTTGTTCATAGGTTCATAGGTTCATAGATTAGTATGAACCTATGAACCTATAACTACCCACCTCTTATCCACTGTCACTCCTCTCCTTGTTTCTGTAACATAGCCAATTTTCTGTCATGCTAACCAGATTAAAAGATGTTTTATACTATGCTAGCCTTGTTTAATAATTATACTATTTGTTTACTCATTGTATTATATAAATTGTAATGTGTAGCTGTTAGCAACAATTGTTCTCTGTACACTTGTATTTGTACCTCTGGAGCTTTTCTCCCTGGGCCTCCACTGAAAATGGACCTTTTCCAGTTGGACTATCCTGGTTAACAAATGTAAAATAAAAATAAAATAAAAAAAAAATACTGGGGATGACATTTTCAGTGGATAATGATGCATTTCTTGGCATTCAGTTTGAGGCCATGCTTCTGGCACCAGTCAGTTTAGGAAAGGCCCTCTTAGACAATGTTCACATCACTAGGGGAATTTAAAACAGCACCCAGCTGGCAGTCATCTGCAAACTCAGTTAGCGACAGACCACTGCTTTTGGCTTGCACCTCAGCAAAGTATATCCTAAACAGTAGGGGCCCCAAGACCGATCCTTGGGGTACACCACTTGTTACAGGTCTACCACTAGAGGTGGCTTCCCCTACTTTGACTTAGTGGGTTCTATCAGTGAGCCAGTTAACTACCCATCTGGTAACATACGGATTGATGCCTAGCTGGGAGAGTTTATCTATTATGCCTGAGTGGGGAATAGTGTCAAAGGCTTTGGCTAGGTCAAGGTAGGTGGTGTGCACCATATTCCCCTCATCCATGGCTTTGGTGACTGTTTTGAAGAAGTCGTCCAAGTTTAACAGGCAAGATCTCTCTTTCACAAAACCAAACTGTATGGGGTCAAGTGTTTGGAGGTTGCCAATGTCTTTGTTTATAAGGTCCGTTATAATGTGTTCCATGGCCTTGCAGATCAGGCTAGTTAGGCTGATGGGCCTATATTTGCCTGAGTCAGTGGATGCTCCACCTTTGTGTAGAGGGATGACAGTGGCTGTCATCCATTCAGCTGGGATGAAGATGGTGCTCAGGCTTTGGCTGAATAGGGTATCTAATGGATATGAAAGCTCATGCCTGAGTTCATGTAGGATACAGCCAGGGATGTTATTGGGTTCCATGGAGACTGTAATTTTTGCCTTTAAGAGGGCATTAAGGACCTGCTCCGTGCTGATGAGGGGAGGGGGGGTGGGTGAAGTTTTCACTGAACCTGTGCCAGCAGGTTGGCTATATCTATGGCATTTGTGTATGTGGTGTTATTGGCCACCAGTTCAGAGCAGATTTGGATGTTGCCTTTGAGAGTGTGGACATATGTGAAGAAGGCCTTGTGATTGTCCCTTGATGGATGCGGCCAATTTGGACTCGAAGTTAGCCATAGAGGATTTCAACAGTGACCTTATCTGCTTGTTCAGACAAAGGAGAGAGATTATTACTAACTTGGCACCTGCTCCCTGCTCCTTCTTGGCCCTGAACAGCAAATTCTTCCATTTATTATAGAGTTTGTTTATTGCTGCTGTCCACCAGACAGGTTTACACTTCCTTGAGGAAGATGATTTGGTCCAGTCATGTATTGCTGAGTCCATACAGCTATGCAGGTGCTCAAAACAGTCAGTTTTTATAATATTATATATATATATATATATATATATATATATATATATATATATATATATATATATATATATATATATATATATATATATATATATAATTATTGTTTTTATTTATTTATTTATTTTATATTTTGCTCATTTTTTGGCTCCTAGCTTTCTTGGGGCAGTAGGTAACTGCCTATGTTGCCTACTGCTGGATCCAGCTCTTATCAGAACTAGAGAGCCAAGTGTAAGAGGGGCATTTACTCCAACTCTGATCTGACCTGTTTTTTTTTTTTTTTTTTGCTTATTTTTACTAATAATTGCTTCTAGCAATTTATATATAGCACTTTTTATGCCTGCTGCATACTTTTTAAAGTATTTTATTGCTGTTAACTAATTTGCATGGTTGAACTAAAAGTGTCTGCCTTACAGGGCCTGATAAATAACGTTTTTACTGTCACACTGTTTGTAAAGCTTTTTAGCTAGTTTCACTGTGTGAAAGGTATTAATGAGAAATTTCCTCTACTTGTGAAGCGCCTGTTTGTTTGGTCTCATTTCCTGCCAAGGAGTGTATCATATAACTGATTTGTTTGCAGTTAAAAGCATTCTGTAGAGTCTCCTTGCTCCTTTATCTGTTTAAAAACATTCATGTTATGGCTCACTGATGTTCTTCTGCTGTGATAAACATTTATGTAGTATTTATTGTCTAAAAGAGTGTAGGCTAGTAGCTGTAGTAGTGTTCCCCACCCTCCCTGTTGGTGTCTTGCTGTTATACTTGGTGGTTTTGCAGATGCCCACCCCCACTGTAAATTTGATCTGGGACACTCCTCCCAGTTCGGTGTCATTAGCTCATTTTACCTAATACAGAGAGAACATTTTAGAAGGCCAACCCACATAGTTCCTAACCTTGAATTATCTTCTGCTTCTCCTCTCTCCCTTTCCTTTCCAAAAAAAAAAAAAAAAAAACTTGCTAGAATCTCCCTGTGTTCTGCTTAACTGTAACAAAAAAAAATTGCACTTGTTTCCTGCCTTTCCTGTAACTAGTCTTGTCCAGATAAAGATTTACTATATCCAGGACAGTTTGTATGCTTCTGAGCCCCCCAAGCATGTCTGTGTTGAAGGGAAGCCTGCTAGCTTTTCAGTGGGAGTGATAAGCATTAGGTAACCTATCTACCACATAAGGAGTGGTTTCTGGCCCAGAAATTGTAGTTATTGGCCGTTTGGGCAGTTGTTCTATCTCTCTCAACTTCTTGATTTAAAAGCCCACATTTGCACTTATTTCTCCCCATTCCTGTAACTAGTCTAGTCCAGATACATATTTTCTGTATCCAGGACTGTTTGTAAGCTCCTGAGCCCCCCAACCCTTTCTCTGTTGGAGGGAAGCCTTCTAGTTTATCAGTGGGAGTGGTAAGCACTAGGTAGCCTATCTACCACATAAGGAGTGGTTCTGGCCCAGAGATTGTAGTTATTGGCCGTTTGGGCAGTTTTTCCATCTCTCTCAACTTTCTGATTTAAAAGCCCAAATTTGCACTTGTTTCTTTCCTGTAACTTGTCTAGTTCAGATACAGATTTTTAGTTTTAGCACTTTGCTTATCTGTGCTCATCACTTATTCAGAACGTGTTGTAAGCACTAAATAAGCTACTAATTCCTACAACACTCAACCTTCCTCATTACCTAGATGAAAACAGTTTTTGTACTTACTTTCCTCACTTGCTTAGAGAAAAACAGCTCTTGTACTCACTTTCCTCACTAGACTAGAAGAAAATAGTTTTTTATTCAGGCATGCCCAAGGGTCATTGCTCCTTTCTACTCAACACTCATTAGACCCATTATAAAGTACAAAGCCCCTTTTGGAATGTACCTCACAAGACATCTACAGCAGCTGGAAAGGCCACAGAAGTACCTCACAAAGAGGATTACAGGCCTCAAACAGATGCCCTACACTGACCATCTCAAAAAACTCCAGCTTTACTCCGTAGCATATCACCTACTCCGATGTGATCTCTGCCTATGATTTAAAGCTATGTCAAACTCAGAGCTGCTGGACATGCTACACCTAAAGAAATCACAATCCTTCTGAGCTACACGCTCTAGGGACATAAACCTTGTCACAATAAACAGGACATGCTGGAGGGATAGATTCCTGTCCCAGAGACTCCCCATACTTTGGAACAAGCTACCCATCTATGTCAAGCAAAGTTTCTCATTAGCATTTTTCAAGAAAAATCTCGATGAGTGGATGCGAAATAGGAAATACACCCCGGGGATCACTTCTGTGGCTCTGCTCGACAGGGGCACAGGAAAATAACTTTCTTGGGAGGCATAAGACAGGGAACCTTGTTGGCTAGTCTTACTTAGGCCCTTGGGCCGATAGCCTAGTACCTACCTATGAACCTATGTTTTTATGCATTTTCATTACTCTAGTCTCTAAAAGATAATGTGCATTCCTCTGGTTAGAGATGAAGACTTTATGTTATACTTTATCAAAACCTTTCATTTAAAATCTGTGAATAAAACTGTTTTATAACATGGGGCTAACATGCTGGTTGTAATAATGTTCCATAGAATGCATATGAACAGAATGAGTACTGAGCTACGTTTCACTGAGCTAGATGCATCAAAAGCCAGTTCATCAACTGTAAGGAGCAAGGAGAGCTAGTTTTTTTTATAGAGGGACTGTACTTTTAAGTGAAGAACTTAAATGCATTTGCTATAGCCATTTCCGGATTTAAACTGATGATGCTATGGGATGAAACTGGTTTGTTGTTTTGCTGTAAACCTGGTCGTTGAAGTGGAATGAAGTTGAACAATGTGGAATAGTGTTCAATATCAGCTGCACTTGTGTCTTAATACTTTTCCGATCATGCTGGAAGTGTTGTTTTGTTTCCTATTGTGCTATTCCGTGGATTTTCTTCAATGACTCATACACTTTGTGTTGTATGGAGAATATACATATATAAATATATACATATATATATAAATATATACATATATATATATATATACATACATATATATATATATATATATATATATATATATATATATATGCATACATACATATACATATATATATATATATAATATATATATATAAATATATATATATATATATATATATATGTATGTGTGTGTGTATAGATCTATGCTAGATTATCAAAGTTCCAAAACTTTGAAATTCATATGGCTTAGAACATATGATCAAAGTTACGGAACTTCAAACATAAAAAAAAAGAATAAAAAAAAATCTATTTTTAACATTTTTGCAGGAGGGTAAACCCCCCACATCCCCCTGTTACCAACTCCAAGATCACACAATATGCGGAAAAGGGTACATTTCCCATTTCAGCTTGTGTGTGCATCTATATATATATATATATATATATATATATATATATATATATACATATACATACATATATTTTAGCTGGGTCTACTTCAAAAGAACAAATACCCACTTACCCGAATCCAAATTGAATGAGATGACATCATCGACCTTGCAAAACACCGATACCACAACTGTTCGTTTTTCCTGTAAAATACTTTGGTAATATGTGGGGTTGGTGTTTTGCAAGTTCAGTAATGTTGTCTCTTTCATTTCAGATTTGGGTAAGTAGGTACTAGCTCTTTTGAAGTAGACCCATATTAGCTATATTTATAAATATGTATATATATATATATATATATATATATATATATATATATATATCTGCTTGTGTATGTATAAGAATTTATGTTTTCATATTTTATATACATAAATCATACACAGACACATTCACACATAAATGGAAAAGTGGAAATGTTAAAAAAGTAAGCAATCCTCTTCCGCAAACAAGAAATAATGTTAAAATGTGCTTAAAAGTAGCATTTTTAGTGCTTCCATTGTACTAAATTAATACTTTTAATCCTACACTGTATTATCACTATATATAATCAGCCTTATATGACAAGTGTACACTGTGCAGCAGTACACTCAATCTGCTCTCATTCTAGGCAAAATACTTCAACTTTGTAACTAAGCCCTATCAGTTCTTCATATTTCATAGCATAACTGACATCATAACTTTGTTTTACTGGCAATATGTGCAATATTTTGGTTACATTTTGTGCTGTGATTAACTGTAATAAACCTGTTATATTTCACCTCTACATAACTCATTTGTAAAAGTAATGAATGTGATATTCCTCAAAACATGTAATTTATAAACAGAATTGATAGTGAAGAAAAGTAATAAGCAAGTGGATCTTTGGAACACAGAATACTAAAATCATTAAATTTACATTCTCTTACTTAACAGGGAATTGAAAAGTGATGAAAAATAATCTATAATCCTTTGCAGGCTAGCTCCTGTAGTACTGCATTGCCGTTCATTTAAAAATGAAAACAAAATCATTCTAGGGAGCTGTAGGCATAAATAAAAAAACTAGGCATGTTTCAGAGATCAGAAAATCTTGACACTAGTTATTTCATTGCTTAATAAGTGATACCTTTTGAGTTCACTTTATGTGCTTGTAGGGTTACCACCTGTCCCACTTTGCATGGGACAGTCCTTCTCTGGGCAGTTGTGTACTGCAAAAAAATTTAAAAAAATGGCAAATGTCCTGAGATATTAGGGCAAAATTATTTCCTATATTTTATGTAATAGTTGCATAAAACAGTTATTCTGTATCTGAAAGACCTAAATGTTATAAGAAACAGAATAAGGAACTAAAATGCTACAAGAATATGCTTTCATTTAGGCAAAAAAGTGAAGTTATGTCCCTTGTACTGGCCTTGCGTGTGATTTGGCCTGCAAAATCTGATGTTTGTACCACAATTGTCCCATTTTAGGTATTTGAAAAGGTGGCAACCCCTATGTGCTTGCTTCTACTTTTATTTTGGAATAACTGAATTGCATTTTCTGAAAGACAACAGTTCAGCTTTGCCACAGCTCTGCACATAAAAGTTTAAATATACAATAATTTGCGTTCAAATGTACTTCAATAGCAGAGCTAATAACATCTTTCCCTTTCATATCAGATCCTAGTTATGTTTTTTTCTTGGAAGGCAGCTACATATTTAAAACAAGTGATTTTAAGTTTATTTTTATTTGACTAAGTTTAGTGAAAATAGTTTTGTCCCTGTCCCCTTCAATAAAACACATCACACCAAATGATGTTTGACGACCTTTATTAAACTTCTATAACACAGCTTTGATATCCAATATTATTAATTACAACTAAATATAGTACAGCTGATTTTAATCACAGCACAAGCTTCCCTGTAATGTTAACCAGGACAGCGTGACTTTACTCATCCTGACCCAGTAAGCAGCATCCATACCTCTACTCGTTTACTTTAGTTATGGAGCAGCATCCAACAACTCACTTCATATACCATTTATTGAATTACACATCCAAAGTCCTTTATTTATAAAGCAGCATCCAACATCATATACTATTTACTGAATTACACATCCCACCAACTCCTTTACTTATGAAACAGCATCCAACAACTCACTTCATATACCACTTAATGAATTACCCCTCCAACCAAATAAGAAGCATCCTTACCTTCGCTCACTTATATTTACTACTTATTGCTTCCAACCGCTCACTTTCCTTTCCCAACTTATTGAAATAAACATCCACACACTAGAGGGGGAACAAAAAAGGGCAAGCCTGTCCCTCTTCTCCACCCTACCCGGACTGCTAAATAACCACATCTCACCAATCCACTAAAAGACATGGAGGGGGGGCGTGCAGCAAGTTCACGCCAAAATGTGACTCCTTACCCAGCTGGTCTTGCCTAAGCCCCATAAGCCCCTCCCATTCCTTACCTCATTTCCTCCCAATCAACCCTCCTTCCATTTAACCCTTTCATCCTCCAACCCTCTTACTTCTCACTAATCATATTTGTCTAACTCCTAATGAAGATGTCCCTGGAGAAATTGGTTTGTTGTTAAACCTCATATATGCCCCCCAAAATGAATGTAATAGCTTTTAGTCACTCAATACAGAGTAAATTAATTAATACAAGTATACGGTTGGGGGGATGTGACTGTGAATTTTTGTTTACATTTTAAGGTAAGGTACCTCAGTTATTAAGAGTGAATGGTGACATTATTAGCTCAGTAGTTTCGGTTTGTGTTATTCTTCCCTTGTATGCAGTAGATTAATTTAGGCATTTACTTATTTCATTTGTTAATACAATGCTTTATGGATGGTGTCAGTGACGTTAGGGAATAGGGTGGATACTGGTTTTCATTAAGTTGGTGCTCTAAGTTTACGTCATGAAGTATCATGTGTTAATGATTCTAGATGCGTTTTTGGTGTTTGTGAAGTAAGTTTTTGTGTTGGGTTGTCTGCTGTTTGCTCTGAAGACAAATGTGTCTTCTACAGGATTTTCTGAGAGAATGCCTGCAAAATGTTTGCTGAATGCCTGAATTGTAGATAGTGAGGGTAAAATCTATATAAATATTTAATGACTTCAGCAGAGTACACATAAGCAAATTGTTTCTAACTATAAGAAGGACATATACAGATATTTAATGATTATTTTAATTTGTTGAAGAAAGAAATATGTAAATTGTTGCAGTGAATGCATAATGTTATCTGTATTTTGACAAGTAATATATACTGTAACCTACAGTATCCTTGTCTGTCATACATGGCCTCAAGCTAAACGCCAAAAAGTGTATAGTCATCCCCTTTGGCAAAAACAAAGTACCCACAAATTACCACATAGGTGGTAATCCATTAA